>NC_057805.1:192929656-192942861 GCF_018294505.1 Triticum aestivum | reverse complement strand
ACCGTAGGAGGTCCGTTTCCTCCGTTTTGCGGTACGCCAGACCCCTCCCAATCAACAGGACCCCGTTCCAAACGTAGGAGGTCTGTTTCCTCCGTTGTGCGGTACGCCAGGCCTCGTTTCCATCGCCTGTTCCGTCCAAGCCCTCCCGATGAACACGACCACGCATTCCGTTCCGACCCAGCTGGTTGGCTCCCCCGCGTTCCGTTGCCTCCCGATGAACACGACGCATTCCGTTGCCTCCCCATGAACACGACGCATTCCGTTGCCTCCCCATGAACACGATGACCACGCTGTTTCTCCGTTCCGACCCAACCATGTACACGAGCCCTTGCCGTACGTATGCGCGAGTAGGCGTTCGAGACCCGCCCGTATGTACACATACGTGGCCGTATTTTCTTTCTTGCACCCTGGCCGCTGTACGTACGTGTACATGCTATGTGCGCGCCACTACTACGACACGTGCGCGCCTCTACATCCACCAGTATATATGTATGTACACGTTCGCGACCAGAATGACAACGCTACATACGCTTCGACCAGGTGGGTCCCGACTGTCAGGCACTTCCTTGCGTGCGAAGATGTAGCTGGTGGGTCCCAGCAGTCAGGGGGGTGAATCATTTTTTTTGCTCGGACGCACTTCCTTGTGTGCGAAGGTGTAGCTGGTGGGTCCCAGCAGTCAGGGGGGAAACATTTTTTTCGTGAAATACGGTGGCCCATCCGGTGGGTCCTCGCTGTCAGGTGGAGGAATAATTATTTTGCGCGTAATAAGGAGGCACTTCCTTGCTGCGGCCGTGGACCCAACTGTCAGCGTCTCCACGCACAGTACTCTTCCGATGGAAGTCGGTCGTTGACCACATTGACCACACCTCCCCGAGAGCACCACGGCGGTGGACGACGGCGAGGCCTAGGAAGGGGACGACACGGAGGCAGGGAAGACTCGGCAGTTGTTTCCCACGCGGAGGGGAGTACGACTGTACGAGGGTTTACTGGTTCGTCTGCCGTCGCCGGAGAATAACAGTAGGTGTGGGTGAGTAGAGGGATGCCTAGGCCAGCGATGGGAGTACGGTGGGGCAGTGAGGCCTGCGCGGCAGCACAGCCGGCCGCAGGGAGGAGGGAGCAGGCAGTCCCGCCGGCGCTTGTTTGAGCGGCTGGAGCAAGAAGAGCAGAGATTGAAGAAGCACGACGGCCGTTGGATGGACATCCAACAGTCAGTGCTTGTGCGTCAACCTTTTTTTTAGGAAAGCCTCAAATCTGTGGAAAACAACATACAACCCATCTGCCATTATTTCTAATAATTTACAGCCCATTTGCTAATTCTTGAGGTTTTTTGGAGCCCATATTCTTTTTGTTAGCATTACAGCCCATATTGTGGCCACGGTTAAAAAATTATATGAAATTTTGCATATTTCAGTGCGGTCCGAACTGTTTTTAATCCCGAAATTTCGACTCACATTCAAACTGATTTTAAAAATAAATGTATATCAATATAAAATCCAACAAATTCTCCATGCATAAAAATTAATGTAATTTAAAATCTTGAAATGAAAAAAAGATATTTGAAACTAATTGCCGGTTTGATGTGTTTTAAAAATGTACAGCCCATTTCTCATTACTGATGGGCCATTTTCTCGGCCAGCCGAATGAAAGCTCTCCTCGTCTTGAAAGATTTGCAGCCCAACAGGCCTGACAAAGCGACTTACTTGGCAAATCACAAAAAAACTAGGCTGTGGCCGTGGACCCAGCTGTTAGCCTCTCCACGTACAGTACTCTTCCGATGGAAGTCGTTCCTTGACCACGTTGACCACGCCGCGCGGAGAGCACCACGGCGGTGGACGACGGCGAGGCCTAGGAAGGGGACGACGCGGAGCCGGGGAAGACACGGCAGTGGAAGCCCGCGCGGAGAGGAGTACGAGGGCTCACTGGTTCGGCTGCGGTGTGAGGCTGCCGTCGCCGCAGGGCCTGGCCAGCGGTGGGAATAGTAGAGGGCGGTGAGGCCTCTGTGGCAGCACAGCCGGCCACGGGAGGCAGGAGCATGCGGCACGACCGGCGCTGCTTTGGGCGGCTGGAGGAAGAAGACCAGAGGTTGAAGAAGCACTACGGCCGTTGGATGGACATCATACGGTCACTGGAGCTAGAATCGTTCATATTGACTAAGTTGACAAAGCCCTTCGTCCCCGTCAACTTAGTAGGCCCACAAGTCAGCCTCCCACCAAGGTGGGTCCCAGCTAGCCGGGGGAGTATTCATTTTTTTGTGCATAATAAGGAGGCACTTCTGGTGGGTCCGAGCTGATAGCGGGGGGAACGTTTTTTTTGTGAAATACGGTGGCCCGTCCGGTGGGTCCCAGCAGTCAGGGGGAAACGATTTTTTTTGCAAAATACTGGTGGCCCGTCTGGTGGGTCCCCGCTGTCAGGTGGAGGAATAATTATTTTTCGCGTAATAAGGAGGCACTTCCTTGCGGCTGCCATGGACCCAGCCGTCAGCCTCTCCACGTACAGTCCACGTCCGATGAAAGTCGTTCCTTGACCACGTTGACCACGCCGCGCCGAGAGCACCAGGGCGGTGGACGACGGCGAGGCCTAGGAAGGGGACGACGCGGATCCGGGGAAGACGCGGCAGTGGATGCACACGCGGAGAGGAGTACGAGGGTTCACTGGTTCGGCTGCGTTGCCGTCGCCGCAGAATAACAGGGGGTGTGGGTGAGTGGAGGGATGGCCTGGCCAGCGGTGGGAGTAGTAGGGGGCGGTGACGCCTCCGCGGCAGCACAGCCGGCCAAGGGAGGCAAGAGCAGGCGGCATGACCGGCGCTGCTTTGGGTGGCTAGAGCAAGAAGACCAGAGGTTGAAGAAGCACGACGATTGTTGGATGGACATCGTACGGTCACTGCAGCTAGAATCATTTATATTGACTAAGTTGACAAAGCCCTTGGTACGTCAACTTAGTAGGCCCACAGGTCAGCTTCCGAAACGGTGTGCCCCACATGTCAGGGGGAGGAATCATTTTTTGGGCGGGTGAAGCTAGAATATTCGAGATTGAAGAAGAAACACGGCATCCGTTGGATGGACATCCAACGGCCACTGCTGCTAGAACCGTGTGTTGACTATAAGTTGACAAAGCCTTGCATACGCGCCAACTCTGTTTTTTTAGGGGACGCGTCAACTTAGTAAGGCCAGAAGTGTGTGGCAGAGAACTTATAGCCCATTTGAGATTTGTAAGAATGTGTAGACCATTTTTGAATTCTAATGGAATTTACTACAGCCCATTTACAGTTTGTTAAAAGTACAACCCATTTCAACCAACCGTTCAAAACAGAATTCAATAAAATTTCCCACATTTTGATGGGATCCGAAATATTTTTATCCCAAAATTTCTAGTCAGATTAAATACAATTTCAATATAAATTTATAGTACGTAAAAATCCAATGAAACATTGCGCTCACAACAATTAATGAAATTAAAATTTTCAATATCCAAAAATAATATTTTATAAAGTAATCACGTGTTTGGTGCATTTTTTATAGTTACTGCCTAGTTTTTATAATTACATCCCATTTATTATTTCTTAAAGCCCATTTTCTTGTTAAGCCTAATGCATCCCTCCTAGGAAAGATTTGCAGCCCAGCGGGGTGGAGAATAACAACTTGACCTTGCCTGGGTATTCCTAAAAAAAAGTATAGCTGGGCTAGCCATTTTCAGCTTGAAAAAAAATTAATATCTGGGCCGGGTATCTGGCCTGGGCTAGACGGGCCACAGCCCGCCCAGTTAATACCTGCAGCGATGTTTTCGTTGTTGTTCAGAAGAGAAAAATTAATATCTGGGCTAAACATCGAAAAACTCTGCAGTGCTCACACCTCAAAAACACAAATACTGCTCGAGCTGCTTGGTCCCAGCTGTTGGCCGCTTCTTGTGCAATTCTCTCGTTTATTGACTACTACATAGGTTGACAATGGTGTGGGACCGTGATGTCAGGAAACCAGGAGGAAGCAAAATAAATTATAGTTATATATATATAATAAGGAGGCACTTGCGTACGTGAGGCTATGGACCTGGTGGGTCCCCATTGTCATCCTCTCCAAGTAAAGTCATCTCCTCGCCCGCACGCGCTTTCCGCGCGAAACAGTCAGTGCCGCCCGCCCCGCTTCCCGGTGCAAGCGATTGCTCTGCCTTCAAACGACACAAGTGTCGTCCGTCCATCCATCTGCCGCCCACATTAATGATACACGGTTGCTGAGGCGGCTACTCCGGCGCCACATGTCCGTCCCTCCGCCCGCCAACCATTGCTATATAAACTGCTGCGCCGGCCATAGCCACAGTCATCCGCATCCGTTCCCTTTCTCCTGTCCACACCACTACTGCCCACCATGTTCCTCGCGCTCCGGCGCTCTTCGGGACGGGCGGACGACGGACCACAAGGAGATGGCAGCCATTGCTGCCGACCTGCTGGCCGGCAGGCAGCCGGAGGACGACGACGTCCCAATGGAGAACATGGTAGTCGACGATCCGGTGCCAACCCCCTCCTCCGCGCCATCCTCGCCGGTGCATTGCACCATGACCATCGGCGAGGCCCGTGCCCAATATATGGACATGGTGAGGCAGATGCGTGAGGAGCAGTTTCGGGAGGCGCAGGCCGACGCCGCCTACAACCACCATCTCCTCCAGGAGCACCTGCAGGCGGAGGAGCAGATCGCCGCGGAGCGGGCGGAGCAGGAGGCACCGCTCGACTCATACCGCTCCGCCCGCAAGGGCCGCCTCGAGCGCTGGCGGTACCGCATGCGGGTGGCGAAGGCTGCGGCCGCCTACAAAGAGGCTAGCAAAGAGGGTGATGAAGCGGGCGAGGCGCTGTTTGGCGAGACCGAGGACGAGGTAGAGGACAATGCCGGCTCCGACGAGTCCCCGCTCCACTGGCGTCGACGAGGCCCTGCTCCGCCGAGGCCCCGCGGCGCCAACAACGAGGCAGAGGACACCGCCGGCTCCGCCGAGGCCCCGCCCCGCCAACAACGAGGCAGAGGACATCGCCGGCTCAGCCGAGGCCCCACCCTGCCGGCAACGTGGGGGAGGATTTCCACTGCTCCGTTGAGGCGCCGCCCGCCGGCAACGAGACAGAGGACATCGCCGGCTCCGCCGAGGCCCCGCCCCGCTGCCAACGAGGCCGCGCCACACAGAAAACGAGGAAGAGTATAACATGGTAGGTCGCCGCCGCTCGGGTCCAAGTAAGGCCACCGCTGCTACCCTCCGGTTGAAGCCAAGCTAGGCGGGTTGACCATTGACGGCCGGTTAGCTTCTTGGCAGCAACGTGGAGTCGGAGAGCTGCGCTGGAGAAGAACGCTGCTTGTACTTAACTGCTGGTGCAGTTGGCTGACTGACACATGGGCCCAACAGGCCACATGTCAGTTATGCAACTGCACCAGCAGTTAAGTCACTGAAGCTTCTGTTCGGCTCAGCGGGACACAGGTGGGTAGCTTCGGTTAATTAATTATACCTCCAGCGCACCCCTTTTTAGTTGAAGAATGTATGAAATGTAATGAAATCCGGCATGTTTATATGAAATCCGACCGTGTATGAATGAATTTATTTCGATTAGTTCGAATTCCTGTATCACTGGCATTGGATGAACATGCAAAACAATACGTACTAGCATTATTCCCAGGGTGATCACCTCGTTTGCAGCAGTTTCACATGTACTCCCTCCGGTCCTTTCTAGTCTGCATACAAGTTTTGTCTGCAGTCAAAGTATCTCTACTTTGACCAATCTTATACAAAAAAGTATGCACTTTCACAATGTGCGAAGTAAAAAGGAACAGAAGGAGTACAAAGAGTTTGAGCAGCTTTTTAGCGTTCTGTACATTGCAATCAAACACACAGGCCTGACAATTCATAGAGAACATTCAAAACAATCGATGATTATGCATCTCAGCGACTCACATGTCAGAGGCAATATTTACTTCACAACTAAAGAATAAAGAAAAAAATTATCGACGCTGCTGACAGCAAAGGGCGACCCATTGGAAAATATCAAACGCATGTCTTGCTAAAATCAATGAGCAAAATTTGACAAGGTTGTCCCATTCCAAAATATCAAATGCCTACGACTGTGGAATGGGCAGGGTTTTCCATCAGTTCAGACATTGACATGGCACCTCGTGCTAAATAAACCAGCTGTTCTTTTTGTGCAGTTCCACCAAAATCAACCAAATTCACGCGTAGCTTGTATGATTTCGCCCTTATATGTTGCAACGCCTTGAACTTATTGGCACCTCCTTTCTTGTGGTGGAAATGAATGATTCGATGTATTCATGAACATTTTGTGCAGTTCCCATTGAAATCAAGCTGAGCACCCCTGTTTGCACAAATACAAAAAAGTGATTAGTATAAAGCAAACTGTACTATGAATTGACAGTTTCAACAGGCACATACATGGTCCATGTAGAGCACACTTTTAGAAAATTGGAACTCACCAGAAAGAATCCTAGAACAACATTGTACTCGCGCATCATAGCAAAAAAATGGAGATTTGTCAATCCTTCTGAGCTGAAGTTAGTTTGGTCTTGTGGGGAGTAATGTAACCATCCTTCAACTGCTCCTTCTGATGAGAAGATAGACATGGCTTCTTCATCCTGGCATAATTGGAACTAGTCACTTCACGTACTCCATATTCTTCTTTAGAGGTAGATGATCCTGTTGTGCAAAGACAAGAGGACTACTAAATGCTAGCATCCCTGTTTGCTCGAAAAAAAGGAAAGGAAATATTTAAAACAACACAGATGAAGCACTTCTCAAGGACAATACCACTTTTTCATGACAGCATCTAAACAGTAGCACAACACCAATAGAGATGACAAAGCTCAATCATATGGATGAAATCAGTGGGCGAGTACCAAACTTTGTCAGGAGGCTTATTGTGTAGAGCATACAGATGAAGCACTTCTCCGGAACCATCTGTTGCTATCTACGGTGGTGGCCATGCTTACTATATACTCCTCGATTAATTTAATGTTTCCAACATCTTCTTGTGCAGTTCCACTAAAATATATGGTATCTTCAAAGAAGATCCCTGTTTGCACAAGTAGAGATAATTACATATTACATTAAGAGTGGCATCAAATCAGTGGCAAAACAATTGCTCATTCCAGCCATAGCAATAAATTAAGATGCAAAACTATATCATTACTTGTGTCATCATAGTTCCAGTGCTTCATTACAGCACCGGGAGTTGATTTTTGTTTTTCTTCCGCTTGTTCTTCCCCTTCATCACTTGGTTCAATAACAGACAAGCTTCGCCTTCAATGTAAGATTGGCATGTCAATTAGGGAGCACAAGTATAGTACTAAACTTAATTTTCTGATGAAAGTGGCAAAATACAGGCCAGCAGTTGTGAAATATCCTTATCTTACCTCAATGGGATATTACGGTGCACATACAGATTGGAAGTCTTGTCTCCATTTGTGCATTTCACTAAAATCAAGCAACATTATCGTACAAGTAGCACAACATATGAAAGCACACTGCAGAATCATGTGAAAGAAGGCTAGTACTGACCTCTCATGATGCAGAATTCAAACAACTCACAAGAAGAAGATCTGAACCAAATTCGCCTTAACGGATAGGAAGTAAGATCTCCTCTTGTGCAGTTCCACTAAGATCAAGCAATCAAGCAATGTTGTCGGTGTGACATTTTGGTTGAACTGCACAAAACACTCTTAAAACAAAAGTGTTTTGTGCAGTGCAACAAAAGGTCACAATGGCAACGAGGTGAAGTAGATAACCTTGTTTACACAGAGGTGCAAAGGAAACAATTAGTGGTCAATAACGGTGGATGACACAGAAGCCAACAAAAAGAAGCATCTACCTTATCTAAATGGGAAAGAAAGCAAGACAGTAGCATTTCTCAAACGGTGGCATTGATTAATATTAACATAGAGATTATATTAACAATAAAATTCGTTAAACATGTAATTTGCTTTTAACTGTGGCATTGCATCAATTTTCCAGCGGCATTATTAGAGGGTGTTTGTTACAGGGACATTTTGGTGTAGGGACTAAAAAAACTCCGTGTCAGTCCCATCTAAACCAAACAGGAGGGACTTTTAGGGACTAAAAGTGGGCATTTGGGACTAAAGAAAGAAGACCCCGAGGGAGTCTTTTTGGGACTTTTTCCAACAGTTTCCCCTGCCACGCATCGCACCTTGTCTATTAGTTCATTACTAGGGGTAACATGGTCTTTTAGCATGTCATTTAATAACCTCTAGTCCATGTTTAGTCCCTGGAACCAAGCAGGTAGGGACTAGGGAGTTTTTAACCATACATGGCCTTAGATTAACAACAGCTAATGAGTTGCACAGGACAGTGGACGCACCAGCACCATGTGCATCTACCGATGTACTGTGGTCATGCACAGTGTGTTGCAACAAAGAACAAACAACCAAGGAGCATATTTGTGTTGGTCCCAGTTTTGTTATCTTTAGACACCTTTCCCTATGTGAGCGCAGCAAATCTAGTTCTGCTCAAACTCTACAGCCTTGTCCCTTCCTTTCCTTTTTGAACTAGTACTTTCGCCCCTTCCTTTCCTCTTTGAACGACGCCCTAGATTTATGCGATACAACTTTCCCCACTACTTTCCCCCATTCCTTTCCTCTTTGAACCACGTCCTAGATTCATGCTATACAACTTTCCCCCTTCATTTCCTCTTTGAACCACGTCCTAGATTCATGCTATATACAACTTTTCCCACTACTTTCCTCCACTCCTTTCCTCTTTGAACCACGTCCTAGATTCATGGTATACATGCAGCTAGAGCAATGCATGTGGAGTAAGTAAATTATACTATAAGGTTCTTGGGGCGTGGTTCGGTGGGCGACGGCGAAGAAGAAGGGGTCGGAGGCCCTCCCACGCCGCCGCTGGGTGGAAAGTGAACAGCTGCGCCGGTAGTCCCTCGCCGACGGCGACAACGTTAAGCCTCCTTCCCTTCCCGGCGGACGGATCCTGCCGGCTCTTTGAGCAGCAGTGAGGGGAGAGAGAGGCCAACGAAGTCTTGTTTAGATCTGGAGAGGGCGAGAGAGTGTGAAGAGAGCAACTACAAGCGCTGAGGCTCCAGCGGGAGAGGGCGAGAGAGTGTGAAGAGAGCAACTACAAGCGCTGAGGCTCCAGCGTGTATATATATACTGGAGAGAGAGTGTGAAGCATGCAAACCGCAGAAAACATTTTGACCAGTCAAAGAATCCACCCGAGACCTCAAGTTTGATGAGCGAACAGGCTAACCAGCTACACAACCCTCCTGTTATGTTCAACGAGAGGGAAATAACCTTTTATACATTCCTGCATTCGTGTGACAAGCATGCCGTGTTTTTTGTGTGTGTGGGAGTCATTGGGATTTCAATCATAATTGTGTCATGTGGCTTTGGTGGTAAGACTATCCACAGTGGTGCAGAAATAATGCAGCCTTAGTCACCTTACCTCTCTCCACGTAGTACGTTGGGTCCCACCAGTCAGAGGGTGAAACAAACAAATTAATAAGAAAAATTAAAAGCGCCAGCGGTGTATCTTACCTCACACATCTCGCTACTGCTCGGGAACACTGTCCAATTGATCCCTCTGTTCGCTCACGTACTATTTTAAGTGAATCCTTATTATAACATGCACACAAATTTTGGGCACTTGTATTCGACTTAAGTCAGTGTGCCACCGTATCTTGTATACTTACTACTCCCTCCGTCTAGGTGTAATAAGTCACGTTAGAAGGTGCAACGGGACCAAGGTGCGTGCGTGTGCGTGTGTGTGTGTGTGTGTGTGTTTAACAACATGTGTGTGTTAGAGAGAGCGACAGATCGACCTACTCCTACAGAGAGATGTTGTGTAGTGTAGTTCGATTTTAGCCGCGAGAGTCGGTGCATCCTCTCGTTTCCGGGCGTGTCCGGTAGGGACATGTGGACAGCTGCCACGCCCGCTCCTGACCAGCCTGGCCCACCCAAAGCCCCTCCATCGCCCGCGCGCGCTTCCTGCCCGAAACGGTCAGCGCCGCTCCAAAGAATCGGTGCCGCATTCATGCCCGGGCAGAGCGGACGCGACCTCTCACTAGTGCAAGAGTGATGGTTGCTTCGTCCATCCAACTTACTGCTGGGTCTATGTGATTTGACGACTCATTGGTCTTTATTACTGAGGTGGTAGGACTGCTGGATGTCCCACGCTTTCGGCGAAAGGAGGTACTACTACTAGATTACAATTTTCTCCATTCTTACAGCGGAGGCGTGCAAGAGGAGTGAAAACACACTGGCTCAGTGATTACATGGCCCACCTCACACTATCACCGTGCGACACCTAACTCTTTACATAGTACTCCCTCCGTTCCTAAATATTACTAGATGAGTCCCCGCGCGTTGCCGCGGAACAGCGGTATATCTCTCTGCGCAAAATTATCGATTTCATAGAACTAAAAAAAACTCTATAACCGCATGACAAATGTGGTAGCCAAACTAAATAAACTCCCATCATCATTTAGATCATCCCACGTAAGGAAAAAATATCAGCCAACTCCTACTGCATAATGGGATTATATTTTTCTTTTTGACATGTTAATGGGACTTAAAAGCTCACTTACATGCATGCTACCGGTGCATGCTTGCATGCAGACATGTTGATGTGATTTAAAACCCACTCACATGCATGTGCCACGGTATTTCTGCATGCTTGCATGTGGCTTAGTGCGGAGCCTCTCAACGTCTAGATCAGACGGCTATTATGGACTGATTTACTTCATCTAACGGCTACATCAATTTTGATGATGTGGCTCAAGGAGAGGATAGAGAATTCCTAGTAGTGGGGGCTAGCTATTATTAGTAGATAAGTCTTTGTAGAGATTCCACTACATACGGAACAAAATGAATGAATCTACACTTAAAATGCATCTATATACATCCGCATGTGGTTCATGGTGAAATCTCTACAAAGACTTATATTTAGGAACGAAGGAAGTACTAGTATAGTATGTACTGTAATTTATCAGCGAGATAAATTTGTACAATGCTATGAAGCTTCCAGCTTCTGTTACATGTATCTTGCGTCCAAGGTTGCCCGTTGCAACATTTCATCATATACAAAGGAGACTAACATGCATGCTATTGCATCTCAATGATTGACATATCATAGCAAATATGTACTCCCTCCGTTCCAAAATAAGTGTCTCAACTTTGTGCAAACTTTAGTACAAAGTTGTACTACTACTAAAGTTGACACTTATTTTGGAACAGAGGCAGCTAAAGAAAAAAAGATACATGCAGTCCCTAGCCCTTGAACCGTGAACCCTGACCAGGCTTCAATTTGCTGGCAACGTTCGAGCTTCCTAATAAATGAAGTTTGCAACCTTTTGACCATCGGATCATTTTGTGTAGTTTCACCAAAATCGAGATGAGCATCCCCGTGGCAAAGAAATTGAAGAAGCGTGATTAGAATAAGATTACTGGGACTAGTTGATGAGACATAAACTCATCACAAATACAGTACATAGAAGCCAGTAGAGGTATGTGCGGGGCAAAGAAGTAGAGAAATATCCACAGGGAGTGATGTGGGCAGCTGGAGCAGTGGTGCAAGCCGGCTGTAAAGGGAGTTGTACCTGAGGGACGTAGCTCAACCTTGAGGAGGGCGGCGGGAGGCGGTAACTGCCCACGTCGCGGCAGTGAGCAAGGGACGAAGGCAACCTCACCGGCTTTGTGAGAGAGAACGGTGGGGACCCCTGATCGGGACATGCCGCCAGTGGGTTTTCGCCGTCGGCGACGGCCACCGCATCTACACTAAGCATCCACCCCTTCCCCAAGCGGACGTGATCCGCCGGGATGTTAGAGATGTGGCCACAGTCGTTTTGTGCGAGAGAGTGTGAAGAGAGCAACCCCAGCAAGCAACCGTGTAGGCTGGCCCGTCCTGACTATGTATATAGTGGAGCGGTTTCCTTTTCTCTCCATATGAACCTATCATATTGCGTACGTGCCACTGAAGAAAAAAAAACTTTATTTATAAATGACGCGACACCTACTACTCGTTCTCCTATAACCTTGCGCTTGGCATCTCCAAAATATTAACCTTGCGATTGGCTCTTCGCCTCTTCGGGAAGTCGAGCAATAATGGTAGTGCAACATATATCGTTCTGGCTATATGAGACCGAATGAATTGCTGCACGTCCACCACGTGGGCGAGGGTCGAGGGGCGAGGGAGAGTGCTACATACGGAGCAAAATGAGTGATCTACACTCTAAAATACGTCTATATACATCAGTGTTTGGAGTATGTACTAGTAGTTCATATTGAAATCTACTAAAGGACATATATATTCCAAACAATATGATATAATCTCTATAACCAAGGTAGTAGGGACGAGGAGTAAACGGAGGGAGTAGTAAATTTTTCTCCTCGTCCTGCGAGCCACCGCGCGCATGGGCGAGGGAGCGGGCGTAAGGCGGAGCAAGCTTCACCTCATCCTGCGAGCCACCGCGCCCGTGGGCGGGGGAGACGGCGTACTAAGCAAGCTTCTCCTCGTTCTACGAGTTGACGGGACACATCAAAAGTACTCCAGTGTATAGAGCCTTGCCTCTAAGGTAGGCCCCACATGGTTTGCCTCTTTTTTTTAACATAACACGTCAAGTCGCAATTTGTTTGTTCACCCGTGGTAGACGATCCTCCCTCCACCAAGTGGACAACCAGTACACATGCCAAATTACCACGTGGGCTACCTTTTTTGTATAGAAATGAGCTCCACCGTGTACCCGCGCGGGTGTGGTTGGGAAAGAGACGGGAGTACATGCGCCGTGCATGCACCTCTTCTCTTCGTGCACGTCCCCCACCTACGTGGGTGTGTGTGAGAGATACAAACCGCGTTCGTGAGTGTTTTTTGTTTTGGGGTGGGGGATGGGGTGGGGGGTTGATTTCATGAATTATTTGTGGGAATATGTGTCGATGACATCTCAAACAAAATTTTGCATGCAATGTGTGTGAAATGGAGGCCTATCCATATCATACATAGAGGGTCGGGCAATCCACGAGAAGAGAGGGAGGGGTCATAGCTATCGATAGAGTCGAAGAGAGGATCAAGTGGGTGGGTGCGAGATCGATGAAGAGAGCCATCGAAGTTGTGTGTGTGTGCAAGTCAAAGATATAGGGCGACTGGCCTACGGGAACATTAGAGGGCACATGTCAAGTTTGTGTGTGGCAGGGAGACATGACTAGAGC
>NC_057805.1:192926706-192929436 GCF_018294505.1 Triticum aestivum | reverse complement strand
AACTATAGAGGTAGAACGACTCGTATATGTGTTGAGAAGGAGAGACCCAGCTATGTCTTGAGGGAGATCGGTCGACATCCATACATAACTGAAGGACGGGAAATATGATGGGACAAAGAGAGAGAGGAGAGAGAGAGAGGGAGGGAGAGGGGTAGAGTGCTGGATGGGTGATGGAGTTGCTTCTCGAAGATGGTGGGAGAGGCCTACTAGACAAACTGAGGGTGAAATTGCAATGTTATCAATAAGAGTGGGGATGTGTTTCTGTGTGTGCCTGTGCGTGATAGATCTGTCGGGACGCATCCATGGATGATGAAGGGGAACCATGTGTTTGGTAAGCAAACCTAACTAGATCGGTAGATCAATTGTTGTTTGTCGGAGGAAGGGAGAGACACAACTAATGAGGTAGATCGATTGACGTGTGGGTAAAAACGAGTTATAAGGACCTAGCTAGCTATATGTATAGCGAGAGATCGGTCGGTGTACGTCCATTTGTTAGAGGCAAATAAGGCCCAGCGAGACGGATAGACAGAGAGAATGGAGCTAGGAGGTGGTGCGAGAGGCCCAACTACTAGCTAGATAGGGGGAGGAGTGTGCGGTTGTGAGATCGATGAAAAGAGGGGCGAGAGTTTACACGTGTGTCTGACCATATGAGAGAAACGAGGCAAGGACACATAAATGAGGAGATTGAAGGTGTGTGTGTATGTTGTAGGCAGGCATCACTGGAGAGGTTTATCGATCGGTGTGTGTCGGAAAGGAGTTGTGGAGACTCTAGGAGAACGACCTAAAGAGAAAAATCAATGTGCCCGGTGGATAGAATGCTGAGGGAGGGGGAGGGCGAGGAGGGCGTGGGCATGCACGAGAGAAAGTTAGTGGTAGCTACAAAGGTTAGAGGATTGTGTGGGTGTAAGAGACTAACAAAGATCATAATTTGATATGAAAGCGGTTTCATATATTTGAATAGGAGATCATAGTGTTTTAAACATTGCATGCATGAATATAGCGGTGGTACACGTGCTGTGCACATGTTATACCATAATGTGATAATGCATGGCGTTTGCAACTCACAGCTAAATGCCGAACAATCTAAACCATACTATACATCAAACAATCTCACATTTTATTTGAATTTGTGATAATGTGTGGCGTTTGTAGCTTACAACTAAATATCGAACAATCTAAACAATACTATATATCGAACATTCTCACATTTTATTTGAATTTGTGGTAATGTGTGGTGTTTGCAACTCACATCTAAATACTTGTAGGCGTAGGGGACGGGGCACCATACATAATGTGATAAACACATTATACATATGAGACATGGTTTAGATTATGAAGATCTAGCTAGAGCTAGAAATGTAATGTGATTTGAAATCAAAATAAAGTGGATTCAAAAAATCTAGTTCGAGTTCATATAGTACACATAGTTCATATGTAACTCGAGACCAATCATGTGGTGTGCTGTGAAGATAATACACAAACGATGGTTTAACTTGACAATAATGATGATTGTAGATCTTATTAAAACAGAGAAACGAATTCAAATGCTTTGACTTCACAACAATCATTACTGTAGATCTTATTCAAATAGAGAAACGAATTCAAATTTAGTTCATATTGAAGCGGTAGTATATACGTTTGGAATGCACTAAAACGTTCATTTGAGTAGTAGGTTGCATGCATTATACACGTAGCGAAATATTTTAATTAAACATAACATGAATTCAAAGTTTTGAATGACATTTGTAGTGCGCATTGATTTGGTACAGTACACGTTAGGCTTGTCCGGAAATTTCAACCCGCGCCTTGTTAGCCCAAAACATTTAAGATATATCTTTGTCTCGTTGTGCTCCGACAACTCCCTCCATCTCAACCCGCGCCTTGCTATTCCGAAATTACAACGCGCGTGAAAACTCCCACCTCCTGTGAAATCCCGACACGCAAAATGCCCGTGGTACCCCTGAACCGAAAGAACCGCCTCAAATCGGTGGGGGTACTTTCATAACTTACCCCACATTTCGGACAAGCGCGTCTCTAAGCCATGGTTCCCCACTGCCATCCCATCCGCCCACCCATTCGTACACCGAGGCCGCGAAAACCCGTGACGAAACCCCACACCCTGCTCCGTCTGCCACCCAGCCGGAGCCTCTTCCCCGACGACGTCGTCCACAACAACCCCTCGACGTCCCTCATCCACCGTACCGGATGAGGATCCGTCGTCGATCTCATTGTCCCGCCGGCTTAGCCACCCCGTCCTCCACCTCTAAGGAGCTGCCCCGACGTTCCCCTCGTCTTTCGCGCCACCTCCATCCCCACACCGCCGTCTTCACCTGCACCACCGGAAGAGCATCATCATCACCGTTTCCTCGGATGAAGCTGCGGCCTAATCGGCGCCACCAAAGAGGTTGTACACTAATCGCCACATTTTCTTCTTGATTCGATCTCACGGTGCTGCCGGCGCTCGGTCCCGAGCCGACACGGTGCGGCTCCATCCACGGCGGCGTCGCCGGCCACTTCCTCCATGGCGTCGGTCCCTCGGCGGCGACGTCCACATCAGTAGAAGCTGCTGCTGCTTTAGCTCTCGCTCGCGCTGCTGCTCTGCTCTTGCTCTCGGTCCCCTGCCTGGTCTGCTCTTGCTATTGCTCTTGCCCGTGCTGCTGCTCTCGCTCTTGCTCTTGCTTGCGATGCTGCTCCGATTTAGCTACACTTCAGTCGACTGAATCGACTTTT